>NW_026998157.1:0-40000 GCF_035044405.1 Drosophila montana | reverse complement strand
CAACTAATAATATGCCCAGCTTTGAGCGGATCAAGTTTTTTCCTACAAATTTTAAACATTACTTTTTCGCCCATTTTCCGTTTGCATAGATAGTTAAAAATTAGTCAAACGAATGAAAACTTCATAAATAACATTCAATTCGCATTCACTCTGTACAACTTTTATCCGAAAGGACTAGATTTTGCGAAACGAAATCCGATCGGAAGTTAAACAAAAAGGTTTCGTTGAAGCGTTTTCCGCTAATATTTCACACTTGCTAGTGAAATCGCGCATTAAGTTCTTTTGAATATGCGCTTGAAGCCGATCGGGCACATTCGGAAACTTCGGCCAAGAAAGCTTTGATCCGTTCATTTTTCGCACAGAAAGGATGGATTTGCGAAAAGTGTGAAACAGGGATCAAATGAACTTTTACAGAGATCGATCAAATTGAGTTGAAATTGTACACGACTAATCCGTCAATTTTCCACACTTGCGGGTGAAATTTCCAGAAATCTCGAGCATTTCAGTTACCAGGCTGATCTGTGCATTGATCCCCATACCAAAATGCACTCAGCAATTGGTCAAATCGAGCTGCAAGTGTATCTTAAATTCGTTTGTGTTTTTTTTGCCCCTTTTTTTTTGTATGTGTCATAGTTTATCTTCTATTTGTTTGTTTATTTTTGTTTTGGGCCTGCCGTCAACGATTTCTCGAGTCAACTAATTGAATTTGATAAAGCCGACGACTGCTTTTAATTGGCCAAACACTCGCACTGCCAATTATCGCCGATAGGAGCCTATGCCCCCCCCCCCGCCCCCGCCCCCGCGACTGCATTGCTTACCCAGCTCCAATTTGCCTAAAAAAGCTACTGCCCGGGGCTCAATTAAATGGTCGTTGTGATTATGGCCCGCCAGAAATGAATACGCACACGAATCTATGGGGAAACAGGGAAAATGTATCCAAGAAAAGCCAAGAAATTGTCTTCCAATTAAGGTTTACTGTGTCCCAATCTCTCAATGAGTTCCATTGAAGAGAAAAACAACGGTATTTTCCATGAATTGCCGTTGTGCGTAAGCGATAGTCGCCGCTTATCGATAACGTTCGATCAGCCAATAACGTTATACAACACTGCACAATATATTTGGTCCATCTTCGGCCAAACGGCCAACCACACAGTGCAATATTTGTATAATAAACCAATAAATTGCCGCTGTAACATAAATAAAAATAAAAATAAATAGCATTTCGACATTGATATTAACTGAGAATTCTTCTTGATCAGTCGCAGTTGGTTCGTGACTCGCTGGGCCCCAAAAAAAACAAAAAAAAAAACACTTCGTGAGCCCATTCAATTTAATAGTCCAACTTGGGTCGTTGCCTCCTCAATTGAGTCCCGCTGCTGCCTGCTCATTTATTGGCTACCTCCATGCATACCAAGTGGCCAAAAGTTATTGGGAAATTTTGCAGATACATACATATATAACTGGCGCTGAACGTCGACACGGACGTGGCACAATGCAATTCCAGTTGATCGTCGATCCTAACTCTACGTATGCATATGTACATACATATATGATCCCATTGGCAACTAGAAGTCGCTTGTACACGAAATACACACATATTTACATTGGGTGTTGTCACAGAGCGCATTTTGATTCACAACGAGTATCTTACAACATGCAAATAGTAGATCAATTTGATCGATCTTGCACTTACATATAGCATGGTTAAAGTTGCCTTTTTATCAGTTTTCGAATGAACCAAATCCGAAAGGGCGTTTTGGCATGTTCCAACCGCATGTGAGAATTCTTTCACGCTTTTCGCAATATCCACGTGGAAAATGGGCACCAAATGGAATGATTTTGGAATGAAGCATACATGATTTCCATGCTGATTTGTATTTGTCATTATCATAGCTTAAATAATTTAGTAAAATTTGAATTTGTAGCAGTTGAAAATAACTTTTTAAATGATATTTTCTAATGATATCTAGCCCATAAATTATGCCATATTTATATTAAACCATTTGCTTGCTAAGCTTGGAATTTGAAGGACATGTTTTGCTGAATGTTTGTCGACTTGTACATTCCGAATGTTGATTTATTCAATTTGATATATCTTGCGATCAGCTTGTAACTACAATTCGCAGTTTTGTTAAATCTATCAAGATATGCGCATAGTTATGTTCATTTTATTTATTTTTGTAATTTTTTTGTTTTTATGCTGGCACTCCTTTTCCTACCGTCGGACACATATGGGTCAGTCTTGCCTTATGACAACTGTCAGCCCGAAATGTTGATTTAGTTATTGCCAAAAGCAAATCGAAATGAATCAAATTCATTAGTGCCAATTTATTGTTTGGCATTTTCGGCCACGAGATCAAATATCTATCTGCATCTGTGGGTCCCAATCTGCAAGTGTGTCTCCAGGTTGACCAACTGTTGGCCACTTGGCAACGGGCGTGCAGCTGAGCTCCATTTAGGCCCGTTGCTCAGCTGGGGCAGCCAACGGGCAGGGAAGCAGGCGTCGATCGAGGCGTGCCTAATCCGATTTTGACTTTATTAACGGTGCAATTTGTACGACACTGTGCCGCAGCAGCAGCAACAACAACAGACGCCAGTTATTTTTTATGGCTTGCCCAGGCGAGTGCACAAGACTTTTAAATACACTGCATATAGGGTTAAAAAAAATGATTAAATTAAGTGCTCGACAATTTCGTAGTCACCTTTTCCCCACCATCAATACAGTTTTGCAGTTTGTTTAGTTTTGAGTTTTATCCGCCTGGCAAAGTGAACAACACTGTGCGAGTCTTTAATGCACTTCCTCTGCTTATTTTTGTAGCGCACTATGTAATACCCGGAATACATAAGAAAGAAACCGATTAGCTTAATATATTATTGCAATCAAGCTGATTGTAGACACACTTTATACATTCCTTCTGTTAACTATTGCTGCAGTTTATTTAGCTTTGCGATTTATCCGACTGACAAAGTGCATTGCATTGCAATTGCTTATGAACCTAGAGGAAAGTAACTGATTAGTTTGATATATTGATTTAATCTAGCTGATACTTGACTTACTTGACTTACTTCATGCATTCCTTTTGTTAGCTCACCCATCCTTTGGTGCAGTTTGTTCAACTTAGCGATTAATCCGCCTGGCAAAGTGCATTGCAATGCAATTTTATTATTTATTGCTGTCAATGCAACAATAACAACAACAGCAACAAAAACAAGTTGCCTCGCAAATTGTATGCTAATCGCTCGACCCAGAGCAGCGGGCGGCCCAACTCGATTGGCCAGTTGTTGCGGCAGCTGCCCGTGTGTCCAGAGAGCGCCAGCCAGATCTGTGCATGGCAAGGCGCTGCCATGGCCTGGTGGCCCGATCGGTGGCCAGGTCGGTTTCTTTATGATTGTTTTCCGTTGTCTGATTTATGGAGTGTTGCTGACTAATTTGAACTCTGGCGTGTTAAAGTTCTTGTAAGTGGCCGCCACTGTGCGCGCCACAATTGAAAATTCGCCTTTGTTCAAAGTTGGCCATTGTTATTGAACTGGCCGCGTTGTGTGGCATGTGCCACAGCTAAGATCAAGATCGTTTCAGGCAAGTTGTCAAGCTGTGCACGTGCACGTACACATATCTATATGCACGTTTATAAATACATTTAACCCCCCAACCCCTAGGCGCACACAAATGTCTCCATTAACGGTCATTCGTCTTAGGGATTGCGCTCTATATTTGTCGCAACTCCAAAATAGAAACCACATGGGCGGCGGGGGCCGGGGGCTAGGGTGCGGTTAAAGGTTAAAGCGCATCGCCACCAACTGCTTGCTATAAAAGGGGTCCAGTGCATGTGCATGTTATGACCAGAAGGAAGCGTCTCCTACTCCTTTAGGCACATAGTCACATGTCATGTCTGCCTGTTTCTCTTTGTGATCGCGTCTATGTATCTCGGATGCTACAAGAGGTAAAGACTTGAAATTGGTATTATGTATACTTCTATTACGTACATTTGGCAAACTCTTACATTCTTATAATAGGATGATAATTGGTAAGCCGCGAAAACTTCATAAAGATCGGACCATAAGCACCGAAGTAGTGTGCCACTAAGAGAAGCAGGGTATCTGCCAGTCGGGCACTCCCTACTGCTTACTTGTTGTTGCTGCCACTGCTCATGCGTCACGTTGCAGTTGCAGTTGCAGTTGTCGTGCCGTCTCAATGGCGACAATCATGTGACGGCCGCCCCACAAAAAAGGAAGTCCAAATCGTTGCGAGTCGCCTACGAAATGCGCCAATTGTTGTTGCCGATGATTCATTTTGTATTTATTTTTGTATTGTGGTTTTTTTTTTTTAGGCCAATTAACGTGCAAGTGCAAGCCAAGTTTTGCGTCTATTATGTGACAATTATGCTTCTTTAGCCTTATTTGCAAACTTAATCACACAATACGCAGCGCAGCGCGCTTTGTTTTGGTTTTCATGATTGCTGCGCTCAGCAGGGGGTCACATTGTTGCCAGTGTGTGCACGCTTTGCGACAGTTACATGCCAATTTGAGTCGGCTCTTTGTGTGCGCGTGTGTGTGCGTGCGTGTGCGTGTGCGTGTAATGCCGGCAAATTACGCTTGACAGGGTCACAGTAGTTGTAATGCCGGGCAGTGTGTGCACACATTAAGCAGCTTTCACTAGCAAAAACTTTATGCAATTTATATACAAGGCGGGTGTTTGTATTGTCGCTGTCGCTGTGTGTGTGTGTGTGTGCGATGAGTATGCACAGTTTTTGCCTTTGAAATTCCGCAAATAGCCTTTCCAACTGACTCCGCAACAGGCCCGACTTCAAAGCAAGGCCGGCGCACATTTCCCACGCATTTGGATGCGTCTCGTTGATGGACTGCCGCCGTTTTGGACTGCGATTGCGACGCCTGCACGTAGCCGGACGATGTCACCAACTTAAAGCGCAAAAAAACATTGAAAACGAGTCCAAGTCCAAAGCGGCGACCTTTTGTGTGTAGCTGGGTCCAATAACAGACACAATAAACAACAGTTTTGCATGGCATAAATATTGTGAATTGAAAAGCCAAATATGAAAAGCGCGCACTGTTTAATCTAAGCCAACTAAGCGCGCGCGTATGTGTGTGTGTGTGTGTGTGTGTGTGTGGGTTGCAATTGTCGTGTCAACGTTTAAAAAAGAGTTCGCGTCACGTTTGTTTAATAAAATTAATATTTACATATGCTCGTATTTACCTGGCAAGCATTGAAATGCTTTTGCGCTCTGTGCCCAAAACTGGACAAATAGCCAAATAGACATGGCCTGGCAATTGGCACGACTCTCTGCCTTCGACCCTCCCCTTCAACTCCCATCCGCCTCCCCCGCACAGAGATTGCCAGATCGCACAAAGATTATATGCGAGACGCACATTTAGCTGTCGCCAGTGTTTACCTATTTGGGAGCGTTTTGTCATATTTCTGTTAAAGTTGCCAATTATTTTAACATGTTGTCTAAGTTAATTGCATTTGCTCAAATTGCTTATTAGTCAGTCGGGCTGTCATCATTTACCTGGAAGTATACATCCAACTGGTAAATGCTTGTTAAGTTTGTATATGCCAACAAAGCTAGTGGTAGCTGCAGTTGCAAGCTATACAGATATTTAGATACATATATCTAACAGCAGGCCAGCCAACATGCACTTCAAATATCAGGCAAGTTTATCCATATGCCACTTGCTTAACATATGCATCAACGCTTATCACAAGAATCGAACGCTCAGATATTAAAGGGCGCTTAGGCTACATGCCAGCTAACATGCACTTTACCAGGCACATGTTAAAACAAGCTGATGCTAATATGTTAATTTGTAACAGGAAGCTCGTCAAGCAGCAAATCAAGTCAATTGTCAACGGAATTGGAGCTACCGCTCATGGCTTATAGACCGTTTGTAAGCGTTGTTTATGGTCTCATCCGTTTCATGCCATTTCGTTTCGTTCCCAAGGCGCGCATTCTTGTTTCGTTTTCGTTAACGTTTTTGTTTATTTTGTTATTTTTTTCTTTTATTTTTGGGCATTTGCGACCACATTTGTAACTGTCTCGGGGCGAGTCGTTCGGCGCGCTCTCTCTCTCTCTCATAGCCCATAGTCTGTCTATCTAATTTTGGGCCGAGTCTAAATTCAAGTTTATAACTAAATATGCGCTTGGCAGGTCCACAGCATTGATGGAGGGCGGGGTAGGGTGTCGCTCTGGAAGCCAGCCGACACGGGGCGATTGGCCTCGATTGCGTTTGCGTTTGCGTTTGCCACATTTTTTAACAACTTCACCCACATTCAAAATTCGTTTTGGCTTTTCAGAAAGAAGGCAAAAAAACAAAAAAAAACAAACCAGTTCAGTGTGGTTTAGTTTAGTTTTGTTTTGGCAGCGGCTTTGTCTTGTTAGCTGTGTATAGTAAAGTATAGCATGGTATATACTTAGTACACTACTAGATAGATCAATATATTCATATGTATATGCATCTATTTGGCCAAGTTATATCTATCTAGAAGCTGCCAGCTATACATGTAATATATTCTAGTACAATCCCATACTTCACATTGAAGTACATTCACCTCTCGAACATTACAAAGAAATACAAATAATGTCTAACTTTGGATTAAATACCCTGAAAGACATATGGCTTGGGGCTTAGCAAATATCCCACGATAATTGTGCAATTTTCCCTACAATAACTCGCTTTTCCAACGATTCTGTCTATAGCGATTTATGCTATAATGATCCGATGTTTATAATATTTTGGTCCCAGATCAAGAATATATACACTTTATGTGGTCTTCTATGCGTTATATATATTATATATATAATATTTTATATATATTGACAAATATGAATACCCCCAATAAGAGCATGAAAGAAAAGCTAAAACTTAGAAAAGCTCAAAAATTCAGAGATTTTAATGCTCTATTTGACTTTACGAACTCGCAAGCGTTTCTACTGCATAAGAAATTCTTGACGATCTACCCCCCCCCCCCTCCGCTTCCCCCTCTCCCTCCCCCTCCCTCGTATGCTGGAGACATTTGTTAAATCGTAGTATTTGCTGATCTGTGACAAATTGTGTCATAGATCTATGATCAGGCTCTGGCTGCAGTCAGTTCCCACAAGCTGCCAGCTCGTATCAATTACCAATTGCATATCTGCAGTTATATTAGCTATGCCCACACACACACACACACACACACACACACATATGCTGACTATCGATCAGTGATCTGATCTCATCGATCTTTTGGCCATGGTCGTTTCCCACACCTGAGCGAGCGGACGGACGGACGGACGGACGGGCAGACGGAGGGGCCAACAAACTTTGGCAAACAAAACGCCTTCTATGGCATTATGGAAATACCGTTAACGTTTGGCCAAAAAAACAAGAAGAGGAGATGAAAGGAACGTGAACAAAAAAAAAACAGCCCAATCAAATTCATAAGTTTCTAGTATAGCCAAGATCAAAAGCGGGGCCCCCGAGCAGGTGACCGACGTAACCAATACACAGATTTTTAACAGCAACTGTTGCTGTTGTTGTTGTTGTTGTTGTTGTTGTTGCTGTTGTTGTTGTTGCAACAATCATTTGGCAGCGATCTATCATTGCCAACTGGCCAAAAGAGAGACACACAAGACGGCTTGGCCAGCTAGTTAGCTACGAGGAAGTTGTCCATGAGAACCTTGAACTCCAAGAAAGAAATCATAAAAGAGCGCTCGCCAATGTCCGACTGGAGGATACCCTAAGCCCAGTTGCCAGCTATACAAAAATGTTAACTCTTAAATATGAGTTTTTTTTTTTGTCCATTTAATGGAGCATTGGGAGAGGGTACCCAGAAAGTGGTATACTCTTAATCTGTGTACGAGAAGCTGTAACCCAAATTTTGATCTTCGAGTTATGCCATGTGCTAAAATATCGATATTTATCGATAACATGCAAGTGTTGGAAGTCATCGAGAATAAGCTCAAGTTTCTAGCTTTTGTTTCCTAGATCGAAGAGTTCAGACAGACTCTCTCTCTTTCGCTCTCCCTCTCTCTCTCTCTCTCTTAGCTCATATGTGCCAAACACTTTCAACAGATTACAGGGTATCGAAAACAGACAATAACCAACAAATATTGTTGTTGTTGCTGTCGACACGGCCTTTGAAATATGATTTTGAATGGAACAGCGTGGACAGTTTTTTTTTCCATCTCTTGATTTTGTGATTTTGATTGAGTTGAAAACAGCAAAAAAAATAAAAAATAAATAAAACACAAATAAAGCCCGAAACAAACCTCGTGCCTAGCTGGCTATCTGAATAAAATCGGTGGCAAGTCCACTTCACTCCATTAGACTCAGCTCTTTGAGCTGCCGTCTACCCTCCCCCTCCTCCTCCCCCCCTCCCCCCTCCCTCTACTCCACAGCCGCCCTGGCCGCGACCAGCTCAAAGACAGCCAACACAATGCGAAATTTGGTGTGTGTGTGTGTGTTTTTTTATTTGACAGCAAATCCGCTTAGGCGTTGGCCAAGTCAGAGGCCCACACACACACACACACACACACATGTGATTAGTGTGGGTGTGTGCAGTCGCTTATACCTTGCAGCCGCGTGTGGCATGTACAGGGTATGCTGAGGTAATTGCAGTCGCTTGACTTCTGATACCCTTTACTTTAATCTATATGTAACGATTTTTGGGAAGTAGCCAAGCTTGTTCATCTTGCTGCTACAGGCTAGATCTATATATATATACATATATATAGATATATGTATATCAGTCAGCTAGATCGGGCCAGCATAGTATACAGCTGTCAATCGGAGGAATTGCCTGCAAGTTAAGTGTTTGTTTAAGCACTGAAAATACGCAGAAAACCAACTTACCGATTAGCTAAATACACTATATATATATATATATATGTATATCTTCCTTTATATATCATATAGCTCCCTTGGGCAAAATCTGTTCAAAATTATTGACCACATATAATATTAAAAACTCACCAATTTGAAGTTGTCAATGATTTCTCTAATCACATACTATACATATGTACATATATACTATATATATACTATATTATATATGTATATATAAACTGTACCTTATATATACGCTATATATTGTTGCATAGTCAAGGTCCCAGGGTATCTGTATGTTTTATATTTTCTATATACATATATATTTAATATAAATCTTATTGTTCGTATTTTTTTGCAATGTCATTTTGTATTTCATTTTTTGCAGTTCGCTTTAATTTTGTTTGATTTAATTTGGGTTTTCTTTTTCGCGGAAGCAAAAAGCTGTTACGGGCATTGCGGCTACAAATACCCCTATATATATATATATATATTATATATATATGATTTTGTTTACTTCGCAATCGCCTTTTGCCTAATGCTGTTAACGTCATATTGACACACATTCGGGTCGGGCAGAAGCAGAAAAATAAAGTGCAAAAATCTAAGCTAATTACGTGACAGATACCCTTCCCCACACCTCAGTCTATGTCGCATATGCCACAAGCCGCAAACCCATCGTGGCAGCCGCCCCGCCCCGCCCCGCCTCGTTCCGGCCAAGCGGCGCGTGTTGCAACATCTTTTGCGCTTCCATAACGGCTTTCGCTCTCTTTCATTTGTTTTTCTTTTGTTTTTACCTGTACACACACACATATCAGCCGCATGTCACGTACTTGCGCTTTGTTGCATGCAACTTGCAGCTGCAGCATCGACTTGGCCCACATTGCGTCCACTTGCGGCAGCTCTGCCAGTGTTGGCAAAGTCACGTTAATATGCGCATCGACACCTGACATCGGACACCCGCACTCCAACCCCTCCCCAGCCCGCGGGGCCTCTGACCCATGCCACGACTTTATATCAACTTTAAGCCAAGGCGAACCAAAAATATTGTCGGGAAAAGCCAAAGCTCTGTGTCGAGAACAATTGTTTCCCCCATTGAAGACACACGAGATATAACAGTTCGATTTGATACGGTTTGCGAGATATGTATGTGAGGGGAAAACTATGTGCCAAGAAAACTTTTCACTTTTCCAACGATTTTTCTTATAGAGCTAGACGATATAGTAATATAGTATCTATTATCAAGTATATAGTGTCTAGTATTTAGTATCTACTATCTACTATATAGTATCTAGTATCTAGTATTAAGTATTTAGTATCAAGTATCTAGTATCTAGTATCTAGTATCTAGTATATAGTATCTTGTATCTTGTATCTTGTATCTTGTATCCTGTATCTTGTATCTAGTATCTAGTATACCATAACGTATACTATATACTATATACTATATACTATATACTATATACTATATACTATATACTATATACTATATACTATATACTATATACTATATACTATATACTATATACTATATACTATATACTATATACTATATACTATATACTATATACCATGTACCATGTACCATGTACCATGTACCATGTACCATGTTCCATGTACCATGTACCATATACTATATACTATATACGGCTGTTGATCGGCATTAATGAATGAATATATTATATACATATATCTATATATATATGTGTATATATACTTTACGACTTCATAGATATATGCTATGCTTTACCAGTTATCTCTTCATATGCAGTTTCTATCTGATCGACTATCCGTCCGTTTGTCTAGCGTTTCCAAAATTGGTTGGGCATAATGCAACTTTCAATTACCAGAATTAGAGAGTATCTGACAGTCGTTCGCCTTTGACTGTTCAACAGTCTTTCGTTTCGAGTGGGGCTGTAAGATGCAAACTTAAATTAAAATCTGTGCGATTTCCCAATATGATATAAAAAAGCATCTGGATTCAGCTCACATGAAATCGGTATCTTATATACCTTATATATTCTGATATTCTTTTATATATATATATATTCGAACCAAAAGTTATATACAAAGTAAAATGTACATTAAATATTTAATAATATCAATGAAATCGAAAAAACTCTCTGCCAATTGCTGTCAAAGTTAAATTAATTACAATTTTGAATTTAAATATAAATACCTGAACAAATAAATAAATAAATATATTACATTATTATAAAGCTAATTAATATGTACAAGTTTATAAATATTTTAAAAATTAAAAAAAAATGAAAATATTTCAACTAAAATATCAAAAAGTTTGAAAAAATTCCTGGTAAAATATAAAAAAAATATATATATATGTATATATAGTATTATATATATATGTATATGAATAAAAGTGTTGGGTCGTTACTTATTTACATGCATCCGAGAATTTGGATTTGGATTAGGATTAAAGGCATAGTCCAGTCCAGGATCAGAGAGGCCAGTACTCAATGGCTGATCTCAGAGTCGGACTGATCTTCCATAGCATCGCAGAGTTCATCGACTTCGGGCTTTTGACGCACTTTATCTTCTTCTTCTTCTTCTTCATCGTCGTCGTCGTCGTCGTCGTCAACATTCGTTTCCACGTCGTGATTATCATCTTCCTGTTCTTCTTCCGCAGTCTCTTCCTCAAGCGACTTGGCGAGCTCTTCCTGCTGCCTCCCATCCAGCTGCTTCTCTATTACCATGTCCATATTCCCGCTTTGCTGGAGCGTCGATGGATGCTGTGGGCAAAGCTTGAGTCAACACTGGCCAATATGCTTTAGCTGCTATACATACTCACCACTTGGTCGCTCGCATCTGCTGAGACAATGCCCGAGTCGCCAGTCGGCAGTAGCTGCTCCGACCTATTGCTGGAGTCATCTGCTCCTGGACGCCGCGACTGCTCGTCCAGGCGAGTGCTCTCCGATAGACTGAAACCAGTCGGCTGAAACCTTGGCAGCGTCTGATCCAAGCGCGTGCTTACCAAAAAGCCAGATTCATTGAATCCAATGTCCCGCGGCTCGCTTGGCTGCACATCCAGTATATCGCAGTCCGTTGTCGACACCTCCAAGTCCATGTCCGACGAGCCGTCCGGCACAGTTGCATCGAGTGCCTCATCAATCGTGGCCAGCTTTTCGCGTATCCCCGCCAATTGCTCATGCAACTTATGCGCCTCCCTGCTGGTGCACGGCTCTTCCAGGCGCCCGTGTATCGTCACAATGCGTGCCCGTAGCTGATGCTGGGCCGCCCGCAGATCGCATTTGACCTGGGTCATGCTAGTGAGGGTGCTGGCCAAGGTCGCATTGCGCTCACATTCGGCAACGGGCATATCATGATGGGGCGTGTGCGTCTGTGGCTCCTCGCAGCGACGCTTCCCGGGCAATCTGTTGAGTGGGGAATCTGTTGCTGCCGCGTTGTTCGACAGGCGACGTTTGACGACCTTGCGCGCGAGCTCGTCCGACACTGCAACGGACACCGACGGGGAGCGTTGATCGGGACGTGTGCTGCCAAGGAAGCCGGCCACATTTCTGGTCAGTCTGCGCTCCATAACAGTCGCCGTGTCGCGGCTAATGTTCCGCAACATATTGTCCAGTGCGTCGTTTAGTAGCGATCTGGAACGGCTGGACGTCAGCAGTTCCGGCACTTGCACATCCATGTCGGAGGACTCCTCCGAGTCTGGCTGAATACTGATGAGCTGCCGCCGAATCTGGATCATTTCGAGGCGCAGCCTGTTCGCTGCCTCACTGCTGCACGGCTCCTCGAGGTGCCGCTGTAGTTTCGACAAGCGCGCCTCCAAGTAGCTCTGCTTGTCCATCAACGACGTGCTGCCACGGATCTGCGCCGCCTGCGCATTCGCCTCGGCTTCAATTTGAAATTTGGTGCGTGGCAATAGCGGCAGCAGCTGCTGCACCCTGGCATCGTTGGTGTTGTAAGAGAACAGCTTCGGATCCCTAATGCCGGCGGCAATGGGAATAATGCTGACCGTTCCTCCGTCATATTCGCCCTCGCCCTTCGCATTGGCCTCGACTTTGCGTGGACGCACATTGGCATTGAACGGCGAATCCGGATCTTCGTCTCCGCCATCCTCTTTGGTCGAGCGACACTGTAGGATCGGCAAGGCGTTCTCACTTAGCTGCTCGGCAATCGATTCGTCAGCGGATGAGTCCGTGGACATTGGAATAATAAGAAACCGAGGCTTCTTAACACAATCATCCGAAGGTTCAGACTTCACTTCGACCGCTGACTTAGCCTTCATGGCACGGCTCACGAAGTCGTATTTCCGAGGCTCCAGCTCGGTGACAGAGCTCTCGTCGGCAAGATTCCATTGCTCCACCCTGATGACCCTGCCCTGATCGCCCAGCTCGTCCGACTCGATAGACATATCCGAGATGTTCATATTATTAATGGGGCGTTCGAGCATTATCGACTCGGCCATATCCGACTGATCGTCCAGCTCGTTGTTCTTGGCCGACTGCAGATGGCGGAACGCTACGGCGCTGCTCTCGACGTCGTCTATGATCGCGAGCCGATTGGAGAACTGCCTGGAACGAAAGGGAATGTCCGGCATCAGCGTGTTCGATGTGGTATCCATATGGTAGGTGAACAGCTTATAGTTGCCCTTCAAGTCAACGATATTCGGATCTGTCGCATCCACCAGCTGTATGCCCCGCCACAAGGGATGCACCGCATAATCCGTACTATTTACGTACAGTTCACGGACTGGCTTATATTGCATATGCTTGCGGCTGAAGCGCTCCGCGTCGGACATCACCGTAAATGGTTTTGGTTTCATCACATAATTGTATGGAGAATTTGGATGCTGGTCGCTTTTATCGGGAGCACAACTTGGGGCCCGATCTTCTTCATTCTCTGGCAGCAAGCGCCCGGCACAGTCACGTTTGCTGCACACCCGGGCGCAGTGTGTTAGGAAAATAGTCGCATTCACATGCACCGTGCGGGAGAGCACATGGCCGGCCGGCAGTTGGATGCACTGGCGCATAAAGAAGTCCATATATTGGCCAATCGGAAGATCTGGTTGACGCACAAACTCCCCGTCCCCGTCACCGTCCTCGCTCCGGCAGGCCGCAACGATGGCAGTAAGCAAAGTGGCCCAGGTTGGATTTGTGTAGAAGGCGCGAATCGCTCGGGCTGCACGGGACAACGTCCGAGCCTCGACCAATTGATTATTGCACTCCCCGTTGGCTGCGCCTTTGAATGGATTCATATTGAAAGCAATCGACTAGCTCCGGCAAATTATTTATATAAAAATTGCAATGAATTTCCACAGTAAAACGGAAAGTTAAGAACATTCTCTCACCTACTCTACTTTTGCGAACGATTCTTTTTTTGAAAGTGCAAGGATAATGTTTTCGGTTACGATGTGAGCTTGCGAAGCGATTTATTCGAAAAGGACGGATATGGCTGCCGGCCATAACGTTGTCAAAAAGTTCCCAGGCACATCCGGTCAACACTGGAAGCAATTGTGGTGCGAGCCCGGCAAGCTAAGCAAAGGTGCGCATCAAATTGCGCGTTGACCAACACTGTTTCAATTCAATTACGACCACAGGTGCCGATTGGCACTTGCATACTCCTTGGCTGGACTCATACTCAAAGGCATCGTGTAATAGAGTATAACTTTTGTCGTTCGTTCCGTAAATTAGTGTTCGAAAATGTTGCAGAAGAGATTTGGTACAACACGCGCAGCGGCAGGTGTCCACATTGCCTCGCACGGCCCGGAAATGCTCGACATTCGGCACAGCTGATGAACTCATCTCTAACCAAAGCAAAGCTGTCTATCGAATGCCGTCGTTATTCAACACTTAACTGTCGAAAACTTTGCCACGTTTGAGTCAATTATTATAAGTAACCAATACGTATTCAATTAATCAGGCTTTAGCTAGTCTGCTTGAGAAATTCACACATAATTCGGAAGAAACAGAGTTTGTTTTGCATACACGAATTGTTGCATGCGCTTTTAAGACATTCTCAACACTAATATCGATAGGTGCAATAATCAAACTCGGCTCATCTCTTCTTAGCGCACAGGTCCATATCGTATACCGCCATTGCTCAACACTGTTCGGTCGAAAGCCTCGGCAGTTGCACTACAACCATCCTTTATACTTTATCAAAGTAACACAACAAAGGTATGCATAAAGCAATAACGTCAATTAGCTTCCTGAAGTGTTGCCCAGCACTAATATCGATTGGTACTCATAACACGTGAGCCTGTAAGGCTCTGCCGAGATTGGCACGGCGCCTGGCATCTTAGAAATTTGTCCAACACTAATATCTAGCCTCAAATAGCTTGGCAGGACTGGCAATGGCCAAGGCTTGCGGCGCTTAGGGCCAACTGGAGTGGAACCGAGCAGCTCATCTGCATTGAATGCATGGCTGCATATCGAGTGCCATCGTTGTTCAACACTGGCTTAATCAAAACATCATCACAACTTTGGCACGTGCTGCAGCATGAGAGATTGTGATGTCATAATAACTATTTCCATGCTCCTCGTGTCGATGCCGACGCTTTCGAAAGTGAAAATCTGATGCAGCTTTGTGGAGGCAACAACAACGACAACGGCGGCAACGAGGCACCTTTAACGTCAAGGCACATGCACCACACACAGCTTCGATTTGAATTTGAATTTGAATTTGAATTTTGGTCTCGGTTCTAACCGAAGCTGCGATGCGCTACCAAAAAGCTGCGCTGACTCAGCTCAGTTGAATGGGAAGACAATATTGTATTGCTGTCTAGAGGCAATAAAATATAAGATGTCCACTGCGATTTGGCTTGCACAAGGCCAAATGCCCGACCGTGGGTAGCGCAGCGCAGCGCGAAGATGCAGACCTATTTAACGCCTCGGGCCCAAATGCATCGTGGGCGTCTTTTGTCTTTTGTCAGTGTCTGGCTCGAGCTTTGCCTTGATAACAGCTGCTGCCGGAGGAGACGCCAAATGCGACTTCCGAATGCTCTAACATCACTTCAGTGTTGCCACCTGGTCATAATAATATTGAATGTAAAGTGCTGCCAATTTGTTCCATTCATTTTAAGTTCACAGCAGTGCCAACTTGTATCTGCTTGTACGTTCAAATATATTATTGCATTCCATTTACTGACAATAGGCAAATTGCGATGTTGCCACGCCCACCGCCCGGCGGCATTTATCGCCAGACGTCAGACGTCAGCAGCTTGCGATGATGCCCTTGTTTGGGTTTAGGGTACTGCGAAACGGTGAAACAATAAACACCAAATAAAGCACTTTGAATGCAGTTTGTGGAGATAGCCATAAACAAAAAAGATGAAAAATACAAAATAAATAAATAATAACGCGACACGAGAGAGGGAAATATTGAAATTGTTGAAATATTAAATTATTACAAAAATGTGCATAAATGAATATGGAATGATCTATGTAAATGGAAATCGAAATGGAAATGGAAATGCATGACACGTCGTTCCCATTTGTTGCATGTTGTTGCCTTTCGTCGTGCCAAGCAGCGCCTTCAAATCGAATCCGAATCTGAATTGGCTTCGATTGGAACGGATCGGATCGGATCGGATTGGATCGCATAACATTAAATAAACGACGCGCGCCAATCTTGATGACATAACCTCAAAAAGCGACGTCAGTTCTTTTTTGCTAACGGTGCATGCGGGGGCGACAAGTGTGACAGTGTTGAAAAACAGCTTGATCTTCAGGGCTGCAAATGGATGTAAAGTGTTTACAAGTACAGCAAATTGTTAATGGAGCAATGTTACGATTGGGCGAACCTTATAGGAATTATCGTTCGCAATTCAAGTTCATTTCAAAGTTTGACAATTTCCCAGATCCATGTGAAAAGCTTTGAACTGACCTAAGAAGACCAAGCTTTGTTAATTAAATCTGCATTGTAGTATATGCGATAGACATCTTCGATTTAAAATTTGTATATTTGTAGTCATCTTATGCGTAAATCACAGGAGGAGACATGTCCGACCTCAGAAAAGCATATGTATATATATATGGAAAATCTTGATCAGTAGTATCAAGATTTCCATCGGTTTGTCTCCTTATTGCCGTGATAAAACTTGACAGGCATGAAATATTGACAAAACTAAGCAGTTACGATATTTACTCTGTCTTTGACATTTAATATATAGGAGCAATCGATCTAATAAAAACTAAATTTTATATGTTTTTCTTGGATACAGTTTACAATTTCATAGATAGATTGTTAGAATAAGTGTACTCTTATGGGAATTTCTGTATTAATATATTCCTAGTCAAGCACACGCTAACGCCACCAATTTTTGGCTCTCTGATCCTCAGTCAAACTCAAAAACACCTATTGTTTGCTTATAATTCACAACTAGTTATAGCGCAGAGTGTCTGTCATAAGCTCACATTGTTCGAGCTTATGTGAGAAAAGGATTGCTGTCATGAGTTCATATACTGGCAGATTGTATATGTGGCAGATGGGATTACTTTCAATCAAGCGCAGCTCTTATTCCCATATAATTCCCAACCAGTTCTAGCTCATTCCGTAATGAGTGCGCAGTGATCTACATACTGGCAGATTGTATATAAGGCAGATGGGATTACTTTCAATCAAGCGCAGCTCTTATTCCCTTATAATTCCCAACCAGTTATATTTCGATGATCCTGTAATGCAGAATCGCACTGATCTACATTGTAGCTGTAGCAAATATGTGAAAAATGTGTGCCACATATTTAGCTAGGCCCGCCCATTCACAATTTATGTGCTGGCCAAATGACTGATAAGTGACGAGTGTTTGCGGGTAGGTGGATGGAGGGGCTGGGGTTGGGCTGCGTGTTAATTAATTATGCATA
The DNA here is from genome assembly GCF_035044405.1 of Drosophila montana. Taxonomy (NCBI): domain Eukaryota; kingdom Metazoa; phylum Arthropoda; class Insecta; order Diptera; family Drosophilidae; genus Drosophila; species Drosophila montana. Next base: position 22,340 of record NW_026998157.1, on the reverse strand, counting down.
ACATTGCGGCGCCATCATTCGGATGATGGCAGCTCCTGTGCCCTGGCCTGGTTGCCGCAGCTCGCTGCAATCAGTCGAACTGACGCGTAGACCCTGTTCTGCCGGTGGAGCTGGGCAAGGGGGGGGGGGGGATGGGCGGGGCAGCTGCCCCGTTTGCGGCCTGCTCAGTTGCCGTCAGCCTAAAAATGCCGCGCTAAATTCTTGAGACTCTTTAAAAATAAACTTTTTCTAGATTTTTGTCGCGCTTTAAAATAAGCCAAAATATTTTTGACTTTCACTTGCGATGCGTCTCGGCGCGATTGTTGTTGCTGTTGTTGTTGTTGTTGTCGCTTTTGTGTCTAATTTATTGTTGTTGCGCTCTTTAATTTGTTTTCAGCACGCAAATTATGTGCGGCAAGCGGCAGAGGACTATTTGGCCCGGCGACAGGCGCGCAACAAATCAATGACACGCTCAATGACTTCCGGATTGGCCGGACCGATACTCGCCCTGGGCAATGTGCATTATCTGCCCGCGGCGAAGAGCGGCACCTTCTTTGCCCGCGACAATGTCTCCAACTTTATAACCTGGTGCAGGTGAGTCCTAGCCTAACTTATACAAATTCAAACTAGATCTAAATCTTCCACATAGCTATGCTTTCCAATTAGACACATTTAAGGTTCAAATTCACAACTGCTTCGAGTTATCACAAGTTCAGACTTTTATACGATCAATATAATTCTCAACTAGTTCCAGCTGGCAGATCTTGTCATTAGTCTCATTTTAAGAGAACATCTACAGGCTCTTAACTAGAAGCTAGTTGGGATAGAATTTCCAGCTGCAAGCTGAGCATCGATAATTCAACTTTTCACGATCATAAATCGCAGTTCTGTGGAGTCTGTGCTGATAAAGTTGTTCTCAAAGTAGACCGAAATGATTCGCTATGAAAACCAAAGCCAGCTGTCTAAGAACCTTATCGACCTTATCTAAAGATCGATATATCGATTGTGAGGTTTTAGCTTTCAGTTTCTCAGTTATCTTTAATTGATTACCTTTTAGAGATGATATGTTTCATCAATAACATTGATTTAAAATAAGTTTATTTTCGAACCTTTTTTTGTATAACATGAAGATCACAGATAGACATTATGACATGATCCTCGATTTGAGTTCTCTGCGAGACTTGCTGAGAATGAAGGCTGCAGATTACTGACCGATACAATCGATACAATTTGATCCTCAATTCAAAAGGTTTTGCAGATTTTGGGTAGATCAGCGATCGTCATTGATCGATCCTTTACTTAAGATCCCTGAGTAGCTGCTGAGCATAACAGAATGCTTTGCCAAGAATCAATTATCAAATAACTCAAAGAAAAAAACCTGATCAGTGATCGCTGATCATTGACTGACAGTTAAATGCATGTCGGCTGACACACGCTCTTGAAACGATTTGTCATTTGCAGAAAGAGCCTTAAAATCATCGAGTGCCTATTGTTCGAGACGGACGATCTGATCATGCGCAAGAATGAGAAGCATGTGATCCTCTGCCTGCTGGAGGTGGCCAGACGTGGCGCCAAGTTTGGTAAGTGCAACGCAACACGGCGCGATCAATTATTGATCAACCGGAACTGATCGATATGTGTGCACGTTTATCGATAGGCATGCTGGCCCCGATGCTGGTGCAAATGGAGCGACAAATCGATCGCGAAATCGCGGCCGATAACAAGGCGAACGGCGTCAGCTGCGGCTGCGGCATCGGCTGCGGCTGCGGCGTCGGCTGCGGCACACAAACGAAGAACGTCTGCTCGGAGAGCGGCACCCAAACGGAGGCGCCACCGATCGGCTCAGAGTGTGCCGCCATCGAAACGGATCTCTATGACAGCGATACCGACAACGAGGACGACAACGACAAGGATCCGATGCTGATGTACGGGCCACAGCCGCAGATCATAACGAATGATCTGAAGAGCCTCGACGAGATGGTGAGTAACTGGGGCATGCCTCAACCCAAAGCCTTCCCCAATTCCGATTGCTGTCGATGTCATTTTCCTCCTGCTGCTGCTGCTGCTGCTGTTGCTTTTCTTTAGGTTTTCTCTGTGTCTCTGTGGGTTCAGTGGGCCTGTGTTTTCTCTTTTATTTATTTTTTTTAGTTTTGTTTTTAGTGGCAGCGGACCTCACGATTTTTTGTTATTGTTGTCGTTGATGGTTGTTGTAGCTACTTTTCTCATGTCCATTTTTAGCCACGGCTAAGTTTCCAGTTTCAAACTTGGGCAAAACAAATCAAAAGCAAACAACAGCAACGAATAGGAAAGACAAAGTTTGCAAGTCGAGTCGAAAAACAAATGCTATGGATAATTGCTAAGACGATTTTGTGTCGACTTTTGCCTAAAAAAGGGACATGTATTACCTATCCAAAAATAATCTACTAGCATCAAGTCGTGATCTTTGTTTACCAACAGCAATGCATGAGTTTCAACTGTTCAATTTGTTTCTCTTAATATTACTAGTGAGTAATCGAATTGAAATGTTTCAACAATTATCGCACTAATCAGCAAAGTTATCGATTACTTTGGGGTTGGCCTTTAGGAGAAATATAAATTATCAAGGATTTCATGTGTCCAAAGAAACCAGTTGTAATAAATTTATCGAAATTTATCGATCGACAAAATATCGATAGTAAAATATATGGTAAAATAGATCAATTCATGTGTCCAAAGAAACCAGTTCTAATAATTGAAATTTATCGATTGTGAGCAAAGATAAGAGTCATCGAAAAAATATCGATTATATTTCGTTTGTGCTTTAAGTCTAGTAATCGAAATTGATCGATAATGAGGAAAGGAATATATCGAACACTTTCTGACTTTTACTTTAAACGAAAAGGGGAGTTATCGAATAGAATAAGATAAACGTAATAAATATTCCAAATTTGTAGCTTCCAGATTGGTATTTTTCTCAAAGATCAGTTAAATATGTTTTCTGTGTCCTAATCATCAAAATCTTCGATTATCGATTATTTAAGTGCAATTATCGATTGGCAAACTTGCCAAGTATTTGGCCAACAATTGCTGATGCGATTGGCAGCGCTTATGTCACGGTCCCTCAACATGTTGTTAATTAATTTGACAAGATGTTCGAGGCGTTTCATTCCCGCCCGTTCCGATTCGTATCGTTTCGCTGCGATTGCTGCCCGCTGGCGCCAGATGTGCCAACAACAATTACAACAATCGCAATTGTCAATGGTAATTGCAAGTGTGACTGCGAGCAACAACATGCGACGACAGCAACATGCAGCAGCAGCAGCAACATGCAGCAGCAGCAACATATAACAAACAGCGGACAATCGACAGGGGACAATGGACAGCGCCCAAGGATTGTTGAGGAGCAGTCAGCCAGGCAAATCGGAAAACTAATGAAAAGCCATGAAAACATTTCCTCACGCCGCCAGCAACACATTGACAACAAGCGCGGCTTACAATAGACAGCTGCTGGATGGATGGATGGATAAATCGTTGCGCATTTATTGGACGCAACATGGACACGAACGTGCCACGGCGCTTTGCTGGCTAACACGCAGCGCCACATGCTGCCCAAACATTGTCAGGCAACAGCAGCAACAGCAGCAGCAACAGCAGCAACAACAAAGCCAACAAAGTGGCCCGGCGGGCGGACATGCTGAATGGCGAGTCGCCTGGTCGGATCTTGGCCTGGCCTGGACTTGGCCAGGCACTTTGGCTGCGCGATCACTCAGTCAGCCAATCAATTTGTTTGCAGCAGCAGCAGCAGCCAAATCAGCAGCAGCAGCGGCAGCCAAATCAGCAAATAGCCTCAACAACTTGTCGAAAATCAAACGATGTGCCACCACGGCAGGCAGCAACTGTTGCTGCCACAGCCACAGCCACATCTACAGCAGCAACTGTTGCAAACCAGCCACGAATCATTTGTCGCTGCCGTTTGGCACGTCCGCGTCGTCAACATTGTTGCTGTTGTTGTTGCGATTGCTGTTGCTGTTGTTGGGCCTCCTCTTGTTGTTGCTATTGCGATTGATGCTGCTGTGGCTGTAGTCGTTGCTGTTGCTGTTGTTGTTGCTGTTGCTGCTGTTGTTGTTGTTGTTGTTGCTGTTGTTGCTGCTGTGTATATTGTTGTTGTTGCTGTTGTTGATGTGGCTATTGCTGTAGTCGTTGCTGCTGTAGTTGTTGTTGTTGCTGTAGTCGTTGCTGTTGCTGTTGCTGCTGTTGTTGCTGCTGTTGTTGCTGTTGTAGTCGTTGCTGTTGCTGTTGCTGCTGTTGTTGTTGCTGTTGCTGTTGTTGCTGCTGTAGTTGTTGCTGTTGTTGTTATTGCTGCTGCTGTGGGTATTGTTGTTGCTGTTGTTGATGTGGCTATTGCTGTAGTCGTTGCTGCTGTAGTTGCTGTTGTTGCTGTTGCTGCTGTTGTTGTTGCTCTTGTTGCTGCTGTTGCTGCTGCTGCTGCTGCTTGTGCTTGCAATTTATGGCCCAGGCCAGGATCACAGCGCCGGCTAATCTTGCATGCGTCACAGTCACGCCGTTGTCCCTTTCCCCCTTCCCCCTTGCCCCTTGCCCCTTGCCTCTCTCCGCTGGCAGCCCGCCCGTTGTCGATTGCAAATCTGCGCACCGCTGGCAGATCATTTTGCTGGCTTATCGCCATGTTAGATTTATTGTGATGTCGTCTTGCCACAAGCTACGCCCCCCCCCCACCCCCCGCTTCCCCCGTACCCCTTCCAGCGAGGACGCATTTGCAGCTGTGGCACAGTTCCCAGTTGGCCACGAATGCAACTAGACAAAAACAAAACAAGAAAACAAACTGCGCCAGCTTCAGGCTGGCTAACTAACTAGCGAAGTTCAAAGGTGCAAATGCGTTTTGCCTGTTGCGCCCACCTCCTGGCACACCCCCCCCCCCCCCACCCCCCCACCCCCTCCGCTGTCCCACTGTTGCCTCAAAGCAAGCAGCCCAACAAAAAGGCCCGTCAAAGGCAGCGACACAGTAGCCAAGCACCGTCGACTCCCTACAGACACGATCCAAAGCGAGCCAGTTGCTCTGCGGTCTCTCTCTCTCTCTGTCTCTGTCTCTCTCTCTCTCTGTTATTGGTCCCGGTCTGGTCTGGGCCGAGTTGTTGTCTTTCGCTCGTTTTGGCTGTTGCGCTCATTTGTTTGATCATTTGTTCGGACAATGGCAGCGCGTGAATTTATGCAGTGAAAAGCGGATTCCGATTCCAAAAAAAAAATTCGTTTGCTTCACTTGAACTTATGCAATGGCCTGCGGGGTCAGCCTTTGGCTGCCCGCCCTCTGCACACCAACACACACACACACACACACACATATTATATATATACATGTATACAACGTTTGACACAAATTTTCTATATTTGCAGGTCAGAGATTTGGTGGAGAAATGCACATGCCCCTCACAGTTTCCCATGGTGCGCGTCTCCGAGGGCAAATATCGCATTGGCGACACCAAAGTGCTCATCTTTGTGCGGGTGAGTTAAATCTGGAGGCTAAACGGTTGACTTAACTTCCGGCCAAGCTCCTGGCTAAGCTTTCGACTGAAAATACGTCTAAATACGTTGGATAAACGCATCGGCTAACATTCCCAGACTTAACTCTCAGCAATCATCCGGATAACTTTCTAATCTTCCGGTCTAATATTTCGTCCATACTTACGGTTCAACTCCCAGCTAAAATTTCTAATAACTTTCAGCTAAATTCACGGCTTGACTTTTGGTTAAACTCCAAACTGAAGTCTCGGCTAATCTTGGATTTCTTACGCAAAGAAATCAGTCTTAACTTTTTTGTTCAGCTTCAAATTTAACTCTCGGCTAAACAAACGGATAATTCGGCTTAACTCCCGGTTAAACTCCAAACTTGCTGATAACTTTGAGCTCTGCTCACGGCTTAACTTTTGGTTAAACTCCAAACTGAAGTCTCGGCTAATCTTGGATTTCTTACGCAAAGAAATCAGTCTTTACTTTTTTGTTCAGCTTCAAATTTAACTCTCGGCTAAACTAACTGATAATTCGGCTTAACTCCCGGTTAAACTCCAAACTTGCTGATAACTTTGAGCTCTGCTCACGGCTTAACTTCTGGTTAAAATCCAAACTAAACTCTCGGCTAAAATCTTTGATTTGTTTCGCAAATAAATCCAGTTTAACTTACTGTTCAGCTTCAAATTGAACTCTTGGCTAAACTTACGGATAATTTTTGCCCTAATTCCTTGTATAATATTCGGCTTAACTCCAAACTAAACTGCCGGCTAAAATGTAAATCAAGTAAACACCAAAATAATATGTCATATCGTGTCTTCTTCGTGCATCGTGCTCCCATCTCTACGCCCAAGTAACCAATCGATTCACATCTTCCATACCCCTGCAGATACTACGATCGCATGTGATGGTACGCGTGGGCGGCGGCTGGGACACGCTCTCCCATTACCTGGACAAACATGATCCTTGCCGGTGCCGTGCCCAGCATCGCACCTCGATCCAGGCACGTCTGATGACCCGCAACACAGGCAATTCCGGCAATGGCATTGAGCTGCACAAGGCCCATGTGATATACGAACGGTAAGTGAATCGACCTGTTCCATTTACCCGTCTCTGATGGATGGCAAGGGGTGGGGATGGGAGGGGTAGCAGGTTAAACGCCAGCTAGACAACACTTCGCTCCACATTCACTTCCACTTCCACTCCACGCGCCCGGCCGACGGCTGCTGCAATTGAAAACGCGGCCCATTATGGGCCATGCATTAAGTTGTTATCGCCCCGCTAATTGCATGCATAAGGCCGGATAATGATGGTGTCTCCAACACACCAACAAAATAGACAGACAGTCCGTCTGTTGGACAGTTGGACAGTTGGACGGTTGGACAGTTGGACAGCGGCCCAGAATCAAGCCAGCTGAAGCTGAGTGCGCCATTAAGGAGCTCCATTAGGCAAGCTCGCACGACAACCTGAAGGGGCGCAGTGGCAGGGGCTAGGTGTTGGCATGGTCTAGTTGTTAATACTTGTAAAATGCATTCATATCGTATTCATGCATTTCCACACGCTCATTCGCAAGGCAAACTTGTGCTTATCAGCCTCTACCCGACTCCATCTCAGAGTCCTTGAGATACATCTGAAACACTTGTTTAGATAAAGTCTTGCCTTCGTCGTTATATTTTCTTTATATTGCGTGCTTTTTTAAATATAATGTCTTTCAATAGCTAATTGCTTGAGCGCGTGCATTCAACTTTGGCTTTTAGTAATTTTAGTTTAAAAAAAGTACTCTGGCGCAGCCAACTTAACATGGCTATTGATAGGTTTAACAGCTGTTAACTCTGAGCGCAGCCAACTTAACAGCGCTATTTATAAGCTTAACAGCTGTCAATCTCGACAGAGATCCAATGCTAAGCTTAACAACTGTCAATTCTGAGCGCAGCCAACTTAACAAGTGCATTGCAAAGTTAAACAGCTGTTAAGTCTGAGCGCAGCCAACTTAACATGCTTGCTGGAACAAATGAACAGGATCCAACAAAGAAAGCATTCAGAAATTAAAGAATGTATATTTTCCTTCAATTTACTACTATTCGTACTCGATTGAATCGCTGACGCTCACTTGTTAAATTTTATAATATAACTTTAATGGCCATAGACTACAATTATCGTTACACTCTTAAGAGATAAGAGGGCATATTCAACATAAATATATATTTTACCTATTGCTTAACATGAACAGACTTCAGTTATCAAAGCAATCAGCGGCAATTTGCGCTTATAAAACAATGTTTATCAATTTGCTTTTGTCTAACTTCGTTATCTGCAAAGCAAAAACTAATTGTAATCTTCAACGTCCGATACTTGACGCCTGTAACTCAGATCAGATATGATATCAATATTCCCAGTATTTCTGTTCTATTGCGCCGTCATAATGCCAATTGAGCCCCCTATATATTAATGGGCTTGTAAATTCAATGTAAAATCGATGAGAATCTAGCCTCAAAAATATAATATAATTCAAATAGATACATAGACTGTGAATACAAAAAACGTCAAGTGCCAAAGCAATAGCTTACTTTAAAGTAAAATTAAAATGGTTCCGTCCAGAAATCTTTGATTTCATAGGGCCAACCTCAAGAAGTCCCTGAAGAAGAATCATATTTATTTCTGCAGATTCTAGTTCACATTTCGAACCAATGCCTGGATGCCTTTTGGATTTGGTTCGTGAGCCGCATTTACCTACAATTAGTGATATATTAACCATATTTTCATTTCTGGAACCTAGTTACTTTTGGCACGCTCAAAATCAAGTCCGGAATGCCATATTTCTCATTCGACTACCTAAAGTTCAAAACAAAATCCCGGCAAACAATCGATTTTAATTCTGGTTCAAACCGGTTCAGGGCTCAAACCAGTTTCAGGTTTAAACCGATTCTGATACCAGCTTCAAACTGGTTCCAGGCTTAAACTAGTTCCAGCGTTAAATTGGTTTTAGGTTCAAGCCAGTTCCGGAGATGAATCGCTTCCATTTTCAAACCGATTCAAACCGGTTCCAGGCTGACGCCCGATCCAGGCTAAACCGCTTCCAGTTACAAACCGGTTCCAACCGTTTCCAGCCTTATACCGAATCCAAAATCGAACCGGTTTAAACTCGAGATCCGCTTGCTTTTCATATACTGACGCTCAAATCGAATTCTTGCAGCTCACCACCCGCAGCACGACGTGTTCTGTCAACGGCCGGAACTGGTTCCGGTTCCGGTTCCGGTTCCGGAGCAGTGTCGCCAGCCGCTGGAACAGCCGTCAGCAGCACGCCCAATGCCAGTTTGTCGCCCAGCGCAGCCGCTGCCGCTGCCGCTGTCAAGCATCGCAGTCGCAGTCCAACGCCGCAGCGCAAATTCTTGAACCAGGTCAATGGCAGCGCGGAGCCTGTGTCCGGCTCGCCGCGCCCGGCCAGGCGCTCGATGTCGCCAAGCCAGCGTCGCCTGAACGATGTGCGCAAGAAGCAGAGCTCGCTGGACTCCTACAAGACGCCGCCCGTCCAGGCCAGCGCCGAGAACAACCTGGAGGAGATCTGCGGCGGCGGCGGCGTTGCCACATCGGCGGCCACATCGGGAGCCACATCGGCGGCCACATCGGGAGTTGCCGGACAGCCGGAGCAGAGCAGCAAGTTTGAGAATATCAGCGACAATGGCAGCGAGATCAGCGACGAGGGCTACCGCAGCCTGGGCGTCATCCAGTCGAATGCACAGAAGCGCGAGTCCCTGCACAGTCAGGCCTCCATGGAGGACGCTGAAACGAATGGTAAGATGGAATGCGGGGCGGCGACCTTCCCGGGCACAGCTCCAGACTGACAGATCCTCGTTTTTTTTTTGTGTTTGCAGCGCGTCTCGATCAAACGTCCAGCGACTCGCAGATCTCCCCGACAGATGAGCACGAGGCGGAGCCCGAAGCGGAGCCGGAGCCGGAGATCAAGTCCAATTGCGTGACCGAGGAGGAGCCGGAGTATGCGCTCTGCGAGCTGGACGGACCCCAGTCGCTGCCCGCTGTGCTGGCCCTGCCCAAGCAGCCCAAGGCCGTCTATGAGGGGCATGGCCACAAGTTCGAGCAGTCCGGCGTTTACATAACGGACGATGAGATAACGGTGACCAGCTCGCCGCTTCCAGAGGCGGACAACAAGATGGCCTCACAATTGTTGGCATCGCCCCCGCCCCCGGCCCCGGCCACGTTGGGCAGCAAGATACCGCGCTCCCCGCTGGCGCAGCGACGCCGCCGACGCAGCATCGACAACAGCACCTGCAGCGGCAATGCCGGCGGCAGTCTTCAGGATCTGAGCACGCGTTCCACGGCGCTCACTTTCAATCGCAAGCAGCCCGTCTATCGTTCGGTGCGCCGGCCCCCACAGGCTCAGGTGCAGGCTCAGGTGCAGGCGGCACGGCCCAAGGCGTCGCAGCTGCCGCTGGTGCGGGATGTGACCAACACGTGGAGCGGACGCAGCGCTGCCACGCTTAACGGCGCCGCCAAGAAGCGGCCCACGATCAGTGCGGAGACATTTGCGGCACCGCCACCGCCACCGCCAGCAGCCTCCGGCTCTGCATCCACGTCGCCATCGCCATCGCCGTTCGAGCGCGGCATCAAGACGCGCTCCTCGCAGATACTTTACGATAGCAATGGGCGGCGCGTGCGGAGCGGCTGCAGCAGCTCGCTGACCACGTCGCCGGTAAAGAATCACGCCTCCTCGCCGCTTGCGCAGCAGCTGCTCGAGGCGGCCAGCAGCGCCAAGAACGATGCACAGATTCTCGAGAAGATGAAGACCCTGCTATCGCGCTATGCAGCCGGCAATCAGCAGCAGCAGCAGCAGCGGCCGGGCAACAGCTGTGTTAACAATGGCAAGAGGACGCCCGTCTATGAGGACTTCACCACGGCGTGGGTGCACAGCAATGGCAATCTGGAGCGCTCCGAGAGCTGCTCACCGCCGGCAAAGGCGCGCTCCAAGCGCAGCTCGGCTGCCTCCTCCTGTGGCAGCAACAATTCGCGTGATATGACGGCCGCTGGACCGGCGGCAGCTGGAGCGGTTGTGTCGCCGCGACGGGAGCGCGGCATGTCCAAAATTCCAGCGCCAGTGCGTCATCATACGGAGCTCTATTAACGGCGCGCGCGGACGCCTAGCGTCCGGCCAAGGGGCATGCCCAGGACAAGACCACAGTCGGCGGCCAATATGTAGCTCCATAGCTTCCATGTGGGGGATGTGTGTATGTGAATCGGTTTGAATCGGTTTGAATCGGTTGGCATACAAATCGGGCTTAGACCTCTTAGGTTAATGTTAGGGCCAAGCTGGAATTGTCCGTCTGTTTGGTTTTGGGGGCGTGTCCGGCCAAATTGAAGCGAATGGAACCGTTCCAAAAGACCTCAATACACATATGCAAATGAAACATACTCGTCTATACGAAACGTTAATCGATAATAATTATAGTAATTATAATAATAATAATAATAATAAGAAGAAGAAGTTAAAACTATAACTGCCTCATTAGATACCCAGTTTCAGCTGATCCATTCACCAGTCCGAGCACCAGACGCCAATCGCCAATCGCCAATTCCCAAGTCTTAGCGTTTCGTAACCCAATTGCTACTCGTCACTGTCACTCGTTGCTTTTGAACGAGCGAGCGGTTTACAGCTGTTGCGAAACCAACTGGGCTTCAACCTAATACATCTACTCGCTTCACATGGGCTCTCACTCGTTGCTCGTTAGTTGTCAAAGAAAGACTGTTCTTGCATTTCACAACTGTTTCAAGTACAGCTTGCCCCCAACTCATTAACATTCGCTCGTTTATCGAGTATCCCTCTCGTTACTTTCGATCCAATGAGTGTCGGTGATATCCACGCGGAAATATGTCGTGCGATCGTTGCGGTCGTTGCTTGGCTATACGACCTATCTTACTCGCTGCTGCCACTCATTACTCGTTACTTTTCATCAAGCGATTGTTTTTGCGTTTCGCAAACGAACTAATCCCCAACACAATACTTCTACACGCTAGCTTAGCGAATAGCTTACTCGCTACTCGCTACTTTTGATCGAGCGAGTGCTTGACAGCTACTCCGAGTAGAGCTAGCACCCGATTGACAATACGTTGCATCTTACTCGCTGCTATCCACTCGTTACTTTCATCGAGCGATTGTTCTGGACTGCGTGCCATGTGATTGGCAGAGAACCAACCATTTACAATCCAAATTGAGACTTTCAACTACAATTTTAACGTTTCTTCGACTTACTAATCTATTTTTTTTTTTTTTTCTGAAGAATAGGATATTAAAATAAGTGAACGATTTTCGGCATACAACATTTGAAGGGATACTTATGCATTGCTCTCGTGATAGATCTTAGACGCAAACCACATAGAAAGCGCATTATTTTCTAGAAGTTTTACGATTACTGCACGCACACACACACACACACACACACACACACACACACACACACACACACACACACACACACAGAGAGACACACGAGAACATTTTGTATATAGACCAAAAAGGAATAAAAGTGAAAATACGCCTAAATAGTTGGGCTTATTAAAATATATATAAATAGTATATGATAAAAGTATCGCATTATAGCTGATTGTTGTGCTTGTGTGTCCGTGTGTGTGTGTGATTGTGTGTATGTATGTGTTTATGTGTGTGCGTGCTTAAATTTTTTCCAGCATAGTCTTAGAAAGAAAAAGGAAGATTTATTTTTATATGCAAGCAAAAGCCATCAATGTGAAAACATAAAATCAAGGAATAAGGGAAAAGCTTTTAACAAAAATTGTACACAAGATACGAGATGCGATATGATAAGAGATGGAAATACAAATAGATAAAAGATATATGCAACTATATATTCGTATCCAGAAATGTAGTTAGGATTGTTTGAGCAACCAAACAGAGCGAATGAAAATATATATAAACTAAACGAATTTTGGTGCTTTACCAAAGCTAATTTCAATATACTCATCCCCCTCTAACCCCCCCCCCCCCCTCTCTCTCTGACACAACGATCCAACTATATCTATAAAGTAAAGAGCCATAAACTGAACAGCGGTCACAAATGTTCGAATGTTAAGTAATTCGTCTAATTAATAAACTAATTAATACTCCAAATATCACACATAATAACACATAACTACACATATTGAGCCCCAAAACTTATTAACTATATATATATATATATAGATACTTGCTGAAATGTTTACCCAGATATCATTTAATACAATATATTAGCCTAATTTTCTGCACCCGCTGCAGAGCCAAATATATATTAACGATATATATTCGACTTAATTAATAGGTTTTTTTTTTTTGTTTGATATAATTGTTTTTTGCTTTTTACGATAGCAAAGTTAACATACTTAGTACGCCGTACCTTTAAAAAGCAGTATGCATATAAGTACTATATATATAGATATACACATATATAAAAAGATCCCTTGTTTATGAATACGTTTAAATCGGCCTTAATATGCAATCTGTTCGATGTTTATTGTAATATATGATTTCAAGTTGAGTTTCTGTTCAGTTTTGTAACGTAAACAAGAATGTATATCAAACGAGGGGCAAGAAACATATTACTAAATGCCCCATTTAAAACATATATGTATTCTCTGCTATATCTGCGGGCCTCAGCTCCTAACTAGTAACTATATAAACAAAAAGGCAGATAGAACTTGTAGATCAAATCGAAACAATAACACTTTTGTGTTGAATGTAATTTCAGCAAAATGACAATTTAATTGTTTACAACACACGCACATCAAAATCGAATAAAACTAAATATACATATATCTCAAATATATGAAAAACAAAAAGTATCTGACAGATACAGCTCGTTTGATGCGTATCTGTTGCTGTCTTGACTTACTGGCAATTTATTCTTAATTCTTAATTCTCAATCTATATTTCGTTTTTTGTTTTCTTGTCGTACGGAAAACTGATATAATGCAAACATATAAAATGTATTTTAAATACAATTAATTATTATTAAATCATTTAAAGCAAACTAACTATTACAAATGGAATAGATTACAAGAAATATGTATGTATGCAAACCACAACAACAACAACAACAGCAACAACAATATATTGATTTTAATCACAAGAATTTAATAAATAAATAAAACTATAAACTATAAAAACAAACAAAAACAAAAGCATTTTGGCATATTCTATTTGCAGTTCATAACCTAAGAATTCTGCCTGCATGTCTCGAATATCGCGAGTATCTTACTCGCTACTCGCTACTCGCTACTCGCTACTCGCTACTCGTTACTTTTGATAGAGCGAGCGAGCGTTTTACAGCTGTTGCAAACTCGCCGGGATCTCACTCGTTACTTCTACAAAATGATGTCGTTTTAAAGCGAAATAACTCCGTCGATTTAGAAACGACATATGTATTTAAATAATATTCTTAATTAATGTGTGGTTTTTTTTTATTTGTTTCTTGCTTTTTGTGATAGCATAGTTAACATAGTTACTACGCCGTCATAAAATATAAAAAAGAGAAAAACGAAAATATATAAATATATTCAAAAACAAAAAGTATCTGACAGATACAGCTCGTTTGATGCCTATCTATTGCTGTGTTGCCTTAATCGCAATTTGTTCCTAATTCTCAATCTCTAGTCTTATACCCTGAACCCATTAAGTATATATATTCTTGATCAGCAAAATCAAAACTTTTTTGATAATATTTTTGGAATTTATCGGGTAAATATTGTCTGATTTTGAAATGTTATACCTTTTTGAATTCGTAGGGATCCCTACTATCAATTGGCATTCAAGGAATTTAAAAATCGATGCGTTAAAAAAAGTTGTTGATAAAAAACCGATTCGTTAGTAAAGTCAACCTTTTTTTGAGGTTTTTTTTTATGAATATCTCGGACAAATAACGTCCGATTTGGGAATTTTATACCATTTTGGACTCGTACGGATCAGTACTATCAATTGGCATCAAAAAGATGAAAATCTAAATTTTGACGAAAATCGTCAAAATGGCAAGGGGTTACATCACGTTTTTTCTAAAAATCGGGGTAGGTTCGAAAATCAAAACTTTTTTGATGATATTTTTTGTATATCTCGGGTAAATATTGTCTGATTTTCAAATGTTATACCTTTTTGAATTCGTATGGATCCCAACTATCAATTGGCATTCAAAGAAATTAAAAATCGATGTATTAAAAAAAGTTGTTGACAAAAAACCGATTCGTAAGTAAAGTCAACCTTTTTTGATGTTTTTTTTGAATATCTCGGACAAATAACGTCCGATTTGGGAATTTTATACCATTTTGCACTCGTTAGGATCAGTACTATCGATTGGCATCAAAAAAATGAATATCTAAATTTTGACGAAAATCGTCAAAATGGCAAGGGGTTACATCACGTTTTTTCTAAAAATCGGGGTAGGTTCGAAAATCAAAACTTTTTTGATGATTTTTTTGGAATGTCTCGGGTAAATATTGTCTGATTTTGAAATGTTATACCTTTTTGAATTCGTAGGGATCCCTACTATCAATCTGCATTCAAACATTTTAAAAATCGATGGACTAAAAAAAGTTGTTGACAAAAAACCGATTCGTAAGTAAAGTCAACCTTTTTTGATGTTTTTTTGGAATATCTCGGACAAATAACGTCCGATTTGGGAATTTTATACCATTTTGCACTCGTTAGGATCAGTACTATCGATTGGCATCAAAAAAATGAAAATCTAAATTTTGACGAAAATCGTCAAAATGGCAAGGGGTTACATCACGTTTTTTCGAAAAATCGGGGTAGGTTCGAAAATCAAAACTTTTTTGATGATATTTTTTGTATATCTCGGGTAAATACTGTCTGATTTTGAAATGTTATACCTTTTTGAATTCGTATGGATCCCAACTATCAATTGGCATTCAAAGAAATTAAAAATCGATGTATTAAAAAAAGTTGTTGACAAAAAACCGATTCGTAAGTAAAGTCAACCTTTTTTGATGTTTTTTTGGAATATCTCGGACAAATAACGTCCGATTTGGGAATTTTATAAAATTTTGCACTCGTTAGGATCAGTACTATCGATTGGCATCAAAAAAATGAATATTTAAATTTTGACGAAAATCGTCAAAATGGCAAGGGGTTACATCACGTTTTTTCGAAAAATCGGGGTAGGTTCGAAAATCAATACTTTTTTGATGATATTTTTTGTATATCTCGGGTAAATATTGTCTGATTTTGAAATGTTATACCTTTTTGAATTTGTATGGATCCGTACTATCAATTGGCTCTCAAAGAAATTAAAAATCGATGGATTAAAAAAAGATGTTGACAAAAAACCGATTCGTAAGTAAAGTCAACCTTTTTTGATGTTTTTTTGGAATATCTCGGACAAATAACGTCCGATTTGGGAATTTTATACCATTTTGGACTCGTAAGGATCAGTACTATCAATTGGCATCAAAAAAATGAATATCTAAATTTTGACGAAAATCGTCAAAATGGCAAGGGGTTACATCACGTTTTTTCGAAAAATCGGGGTAGGTTCGAAAATCAAAACTTTTTTGATGATTTTTTTGTATATCTCGGGTAAATATCGTCAGATATTGAAATGTTATACCTTTTTGAATTTGTATGGATCCGTACTATCAATTGGCATTCAAAGAAATTAAAAATCGATGTATTAAAAAAAGTTGTTGACAAAAAACCGATTCGTAAGTAAAGTCAACCTTTTTTGATGTTTTTTTGGAATATCTCGGACAAATAACGTCCGATTTGGGAATTTTATAAAATTTTGCACTCGTTAGGATCAGTACTATCGATTGGCATCAAAAAAATGAATATCTAAATTTTGACGAAAATCGTCAAAATGGCAAGGGGTTACATCACGTTTTTTCTAAAAATCGGGGTAGGTTCGAAAATCAAAACTTTTTTGATGATATTTTTTGTATATCTCGGGTAAATATTGTCTGATTTTCAAATGTTATACCTTTTTGAATTCGTATGGATCCCAACTATCAACTGGCATTCAAAGAAATTAAAAATCGATGTATTAAAAAAAGTTGTTGACAAAAAACCGATTCGTAAGTAAAGTCAACCTTTTTTGATGTTTTTTTGGAATATCTCGGACAAATAACGTCCGATTTGGGAATTTTATACCATTTTGCACTCGTTAGGATCAGTACTATCGATTGGCATCAAAAAAATGAAAATCTAAATTTTGACGAAAATCGTCAAAATGGCAAGGGGTTACATCACGTTTTTTCGAAAAATCGGGGTAGGTTCGAAAATCAAAACTTTTTTGATGATATTTTTTGTATATCTCGGGTAAATATTGTCTGATTTTGAAATGTTATACCTTTTTGAATTCGTAGGGATCCCTACTATCAATCTGCATTCAAACATTTTAAAAATCGATGGACTAAAAAAAGTGGTTGACCAAAAACCGATTCGTTAGTAAAGTCAACCTTTTTTGATGTTTTTTTGGAATATCTCGGACAAATAACGTTCGATTTGGGAATTTTATACCATTTTGCACTCGTAAGGATCAGTACTATCAATTGGCATCAAAAAAATGAATATCTAAATTTTGACGAAAATCGTCAAAATGGCAAGGGGTTACATCACGTTTTTTCTAAAAATCGGGGTAGGTTCGAAAATCAAAACTTTTTTGATGATATTTTTTGTATATCTCGGGTAAATATTGTCTGATTTTCAAATGTTATACCTTTTTGAATTCGTATGGATCCCAACTATCAACTGGCATTCAAAGAAATTAAAAATCGATGTATTAAAAAAAGTTGTTGACAAAAAACCGATTCGTAAGTAAAGTCAACCTTTTTTGATGTTTTTTTGGAATATCTCGGACAAATAACGTTCGATTTGGGAATTTTATACCATTTTGCACTCGTTAGGATCAGTACTATCGATTGGCATCAAAAAAATGAAAATCTAAATATTGACGAAAATCGTCAAAATGGCAAGGGGTTACATCACGTTTTTTCTAAAAATCGGGGTAGGTTCGAAAATCAAAACTTTTTTGATGATATTTTTTGTATATCTCGGGTAAATATTGTCTGATTTTGAAATGTTATACCTTTTTGAATTCGTATGGATCCCAACTATCAATTGGCATTCAAGGAATTTAAAAATCGATGGGTTAAAAAAAGTTGTTGATAAAAAACCGATTCGTAAGTAAAGTCAAACTTTTTTGATGTTTTTTTGGAATATCTCGGACAAATAACGTCCGATCTGGGAATTTTATACCATTTTGGACTCGTAAGGATCAGTACTATCAATTGGCATCAAAAAAATGAAAATCTAAATTTTGACGAAAATCGTCAAAATGGCAAGGGGTTACATCACGTTTTTTCGAAAAATCGGGGTAGGTTCGAAAATCAAAACTTTGTTGATGATTTTTTTGTATATCTCGGGTAAATATTGTCTGATTTTGAAATGTTATACCTTTTTGAATTCGTAGGGATCCCTACTATCAATCTGCATTCAAAAATTTTAAAAATCGATGGACTAAAAAAAGTGGTTGACCAAAAACCGATTCGTTAGTAAAGTCAACCTTTTTTGATGTTTTTTTGGAATAACGTCCGATTTGGGAATTTTATACCATTTTGCACTCGTAAGGATCAGTACTATCGATTGGCATCAAAAAAATGAAAATCTAAATTTTGACGAAAATCGTCAAAATGGCAAGGGGTTACATCACGTTTTTTCTAAAAATCGGGGTAGGTTTGAAAATCAAAACTTTTTTGATGATATTTTTTGTATATCTCGGGTAAATATTGTCTGATTTTGAAATGTTATACCTTTTTGAATTCGTAGGGATCCCTACTATCAATCTGCATTCAAACATTTTAAAAATCGATGGACTAAAAAAAGTGGTTGACCAAAAACCGATTCGTTAGTAAAGCCAACCTTTTTTGATGTTTTTTTGGAATATCTCGGACAAATAACGTCCGATTTGGGAATTTTATACCATTTTGGACTCTTAAGGAGCAGTACTATCAATTGGCATCAAAAAAATGAAAATCTAAATTTTGACGAAAATCGTCAAAATGGCAAGGGGTTACATCACGTTTTTTCTAAAAATCGGGGTAGGTTCGAAAATCAAAACTTTTTTGATGATATTTTTTGTATATCTCGGGTAAATATTGTCTGATTTTGAAATGTTATACCTTTTTGAATTCGTAGGGATCCCTACTATCAATCTGCATTCAAACATTTTAAAAATCGATGGACTAAAAAAAGTGGTTGACCAAAAACCGATTCGTTAGTAAAGTCAACCTTTTTTGATGTTTTTTTTGAATATCTCGGACAAATAACGTCCGATTTGGGAATTTTATACCATTTTGCACTCGTTAGGATCAGTACTATCGATTGGCATCAAAAAAATGAATATCTAAATTTTGACGAAAATCGTCAAAATGGCAAGGGGTTACATCACGTTTTTTCGAAAAATCGGGGTAGGTTCGAAAATCAAAACTTTTTTGATGATATTTTTTGTATATCTCGGGTAAATATTGTCTGATTTTGAAATGTTATACCTTTTTGAATTCGTATGGATCCGAATTATCAATTGGCATTCAAGGAATTTAAAAATCGATGGGTTAAAAAAAGTTGTTGATAAAAAACCGATTCGTTAGTAAAGTCAACCTTTTTTGATTTTTTTTTGGAATATCTCGGACAAATAACGTCCGATTTGGGAATTTTATACCATTTTGCACTCGTAAGGATCAGTACTATCGATTGGCATCAAAAAAATGAAAATCTAAATTTTGACGAAAATCGTCAAAATGGCAAGGGGTTACATCACGTTTTTTCTAAAAATCGGGGTAGGTTTGAAAATCAAAACTTTTTTGATGATATTTTTTGTATATCTCGGGTAAATATTGTCTGATTTTGAAATGTTATACCTTTTTGAATTCGTAGGGATCCCTACTATCAACTGGCATTCAAAGAAATTAAAAATCGATGTATTAAAAAAAGTGGTTGACCAAAAACCGATTCGTTAGTAAAGTCAACCTTTTTTGATGTTTTTTTGGAATATCTCGGACAAATAACGTCCGATTTTGGAATTTTATACCATTTTGCACTCGTAAGGATCAGTACTATCGATTGGCCTCAAAAAAATGAAAATCTAAATTTTGACGAAAATCGTCAAAATGGCAAGGGGTTACATCACGTTTTTTCGAAAAATCGGGGTAGGTTCGAAAATCAAAACTTTTTTGATGATTTTTTTGGAATGTCTCGGGTAAATAACGTCAGATTTTGAAATGTTATACCTTTTTGAATTTGTATGGATCCGTACTATCAATTGGCATTCAAAGAAATTAAAAATCGATGGATTTTATCAGTACTATCGATTGGCATCAAAAAAATAAAAATCTAAATTTTGACGAAAATCGTCAAAATGGCAAGGGGTTACATCACGTTTTTTCGAAAAATCGGGGTAGGTTCGAAAATCAAAACTTTTTTGATGATATTTTTTGTATATCTCGGGTAAATATTGTCTGATTTTGAAATGTTATACCTTTTTGAATTCGTAGGGATCCCTACTATCAATCTGCATTCAAACACTTTAAAAATCGATGGACTAAAAAAAGTGGTTGACCAAAAACCGATTCGTTAGTAAAGCCAACCTTTTTTGATGTTTTTTTGGAATATCTCGGACAAATAACGTCCGATTTGGGAATTTTATACCATTTTGGACTCGTAAGGAGCAGTACTATCAATTGGCATCAAAAAAATGAAAATCTAAATTTTGACGAAAATCGTCAAAATGGCAAGGGGTTACATCACGTTTTTTCTAAAAATCGGGGTAGGTTCGAAAATCAAAACTTTTTTGATGATATTTTTTGTATATCTCGGGTAAATATTGTCTGATTTTGAAATGTTATACCTTTTTGAATTCGTAGGGATCCCTACTATCAATCTGCATTCAAACATTTTAAAAATCGATGGACTAAAAAAAGTGGTTGACCAAAAACCGATTCGTTAGTAAAGTCAACCTTTTTTGATGTTTTTTTGGAATATCTCGGACAAATAACGTCCGATTTGGGAATTTTATACCATTTTGCACTCGTTAGGATCAGTACTATCGATTGGCATCAAAAAAATGAATATCTAAATTTTGACGAAAATCGTCAAAATGGCAAGGGGTTACATCACGTTTTTTCGAAAAATCGGGGTAGGTTCGAAAATCAAAACTTTTTTGATGATATTTTTTGTATATCTCGGGTAAATATTGTCTGATTTTGAAATGTTATACCTTTTTGAATTCGTATGGATCCGAATTATCAATTGGCATTCAAGGAATTTAAAAATCGATGGGTTAAAAAAAGTTGTTGATAAAAAACCGATTCGTTAGTAAAGTCAACCTTTTTTGATTTTTTTTTGGAATATCTCGGACAAATAACGTCCGATTTGGGAATTTTATACCATTTTGCACTCGTAAGGATCAGTACTATCGATTGGCATCAAAAAAATGAAAATCTAAATTTTGACGAAAATCGTCAAAATGGCAAGGGGTTACATCACGTTTTTTCTAAAAATCGGGGTAGGTTTGAAAATCAAAACTTTTTTGATGATATTTTTTGTATATCTCGGGTAAATATTGTCTGATTTTGAAATGTTATACCTTTTTGAATTCGTAGGGATCCCTACTATCAACTGGCATTCAAAGAAATTAAAAATCGATGTATTAAAAAAAGTGGTTGACCAAAAACCGATTCGGTAGTAAAGTCAACCTTTTTTGATGTTTTTTTGGAATATCTCGGACAAATAACGTCCGATTTTGGAATTTTATACCATTTTGCACTCGTAAGGATCAGTACTATCGATTGGCCTCAAAAAAATGAAAATCTAAATTTTGACGAAAATCGTCAAAATGGCAAGGGGTTACATCACGTTTTTTCGAAAAATCGGGGTAGGTTCGAAAATCAAAACTTTTTTGATGATTTTTTTGGAATGTCTCGGGTAAATAACGTCAGATTTTGAAATGTTATACCTTTTTGAATTTGTATGGATCCGTACTATCAATTGGCATTCAAAGAAATTAAAAATCGATGGATTTTATCAGTACTATCGATTGGCATCAAAAAAATAAAAATCTAAATTTTGACGAAAATCGTCAAAATGGCAAGGGGTTACATCACGTTTTTTCGAAAAATCGGGGTAGGTTCGAAAATCAAAACTTTTTTGATGATATTTTTTGTATATCTCGGGTAAATATTGTCTGATTTTGAAATGTTATACCTTTTTGAATTCGTAGGGATCCCTACTATCAATCTGCATTCAAACATTTTAAAAATCGATGGACTAAAAAAAGTGGTTGACCAAAAACCGATTCGTTAGTAAAGCCAACCTTTTTTGATGTTTTTTTGGAATATCTCGGACAAATAACGTCCGATTTGGGAATTTTATACCATTTTGGACTCGTAAGGAGCAGTACTATCAATTGGCATCAAAAAAATGAAAATCTAAATTTTGACGAAAATCGTCAAAATGGCAAGGGGTTACATCACGTTTTTTCTAAAAATCGGGGTAGGTTCGAAAATCAAAACTTTTTTGATGATATTTTTTGTATATCTCGGGTAAATATTGTCTGATTTTGAAATGTTATACCTTTTTGAATTCGTAGGGATCCCTACTATCAATCTGCATTCAAACATTTTAAAAATCGATGGACTAAAAAAAGTGGTTGACCAAAAACCGATTCGTTAGTAAAGTCAACCTTTTTTGATGTTTTTTTGGAATAACGTCCGATTTGGGAATTTTATACCATTTTGCACTCGTAAGGATCAGTACTATCGATTGGCCTCAAAAAAATGAAAATCTAAATTTTGACGAAAAT